>NW_026861753.1:0-30933 GCF_026571515.1 Ruditapes philippinarum | reverse complement strand
TTTTGATATTAAAACATGGTGTTAAAAGTTGAACAACTGTTTGAGAACTTTAATTTATTTGTTTTGAGTATTCAATGTATAATTGTAGTCAGAAAAAAATTGTCGCTAACAGAAGTAACATTTCTGTAGATTTAGTATTTTCTTAGAATTTCGTATTTGAATAATGCTTATTTTAGTTATTGCAGTGTTTATATGTTAATTGAGAATGTTTTATTGTTAAACTTCTATTCATTTTGGGAGTAAGATTGGTTGAATAGTCACTGATTTTTGTTTCATTTCTATACTTTTGTTTGGTGTTGTTAACTTAATTGAGACAATTAAGCTTTTTAAGGTTGGGGGAGTGTTGTAGTTTTAGCAAGGCACCTGGTTAAGGTTTGATTTAATGATTGATTTTGTATGAGAATTGAGACTTCATTGTTGTCATTATTTATTACTATAAATCTGTTGGGGCTAGACTGTGCATCAGTCTGGGAGATTTTAGTGTGGTAACTCTGTCAACAGGTACCTGCATAAATTAATGGACAGGAGGCCTGTAATTGTTGTGTTTAGGGAACTCAATCATTGGTTACCATCATAAATATTCCAGGAATCAGTCTGTTTGTTTCTGGTACAGTTACTTGATCAACACTTGTCGTCATAAATATAGAAGGCTTAGATTTGTCAATTAACACTAAGGTAACCTCCAAATATGGAAAGTCAAAGTATTTCATATAAATACTGGGACAAGATTTTCTAGGGGCAGTCTAGATTGAAGATTGAAGAACAAGATTCAAAATGCAAGAGTAAGATTGTAAGAGCTAGAGTCAAGATTCAGGATTCTAGATTGAAGTTTCAAGAATGAGATCTTAAGAGTTAGATATAAAATTCTCAGTGACTTATCAACCATGTGTGAGGAAGAAAAACTCTGTAACTTTAAATATTAATTGTAGATTAGAAATTTAGGACACTTTCAAATAAATAAATGGTGAAATGAAACGGAAAACAGTTATTGTTTATTTTATGCAAATATGTGAAATTATGGAAGTAGTAGAAATTATAAATTACGAGAGAGAAGAATTTATAACAATATTCAACATAAATTTGACATATGGATATGTCAAAGGAATGGGCAGGTCAAGTTGGAATTTGGTCATGGTTCGATGATTTTTTTGGCAGAGTTATGTTTTTTCACTTTGAAAATAATATAGATACATCTTAGGAATAAGCAGTTTGAGTTTGAATTTGGTCGTGGTTCAATGATTTTGGACAAACTTATCTTTCTTGAATATTGGAATAATTTTGAACTTTCAGTTTCAGCACTCATACTTTTGTGGAAATGTATGTAGCCATTATTTTGGCTACAAATATGAAATATGCTATTTTCAAAAGGTTAAGACTGAATAATTTCAGTGCCTTGAACATTGTATGGAAATGGTTTGTGTTAACATTGAAAAGTTTTAAGGGCTTTGAACTTAAAATGAAAACAATAATTTGTGCAAACAAATTTGGAACTAAATATTATAACATCTGAAATTTTGGCTGCATGCGGGGGCATCCGTGGCATGATGACACATTTCTAGTTTTTTTTTTGTATAAAAAGAAAAGGATTAATTACTCAAGCTAATATGGTCCCTGGAATAGCCAAAAATGTTATTTTCACCAAATGACATCCCTAGCTCAAAAATATGTTAACTTTAATTCATGATTTCTTATCATTTTCACATTTTGTGACCAGTTGCACACTCAACAATCCTTTTGAGCTTTTAGCGTTAATTACTGTTAAAGCCAAGGAAAAATTTTAAATACTGGATTTTTTTTATATGTAATTCACATATCTCTAAAAGTACATGGCCTAGAATTATGAATCCTTTTTTTCAGCTGCTGTTACACAGATTCTCCAAGTCTTGGAGACAATGTGGGAGGAGAATCGTGAAATTAAGAGGATGATGCAGCGATTGTTGTCAAGGTCAGCAGCAGATGACCAACCGCTGCAGCTTCCGGAAGATATCTCATTTCCTATTCGTTCTCCTGAGCAGATGGAAACATTCGATGAGCTTCTGGGAGATCAGACAAAGCTGTCATCTGTGGTAAGCATAATGTTAGTCATGTATGTTGCTCCATTAGTAACTGTAAAAAAGTATACCCCATATCCACTGGCTTAAATGCGAAATAACATAATGGTCTGTGGTGAGCACTTGATGATAATGTATTATCATTCTGCTATATTTATGTTAGAAAATATTGCACAGTGGGCAAACACTTTGCTGCATTAATTTCGGAATTAAAAACTGGCATGTTTTAATTTTTTTATTCATATTGACACAGTTATTATTTAGATATGCTATAATAGCCATGAGCACAAGACATGGGCAGTTGGCCTCGTTTTCAACATTGATTATTAGGACAAGACAGTCGATTCATTAATCAAAATGCTGGCAGCTTTCAAAATACCAGGAAAATGACTAGTACCCACAAAATCCAGGAATTGAGCTGTTATTATAATATCAAAAATTATTCTGTTGATATTGTATAAACTCTTGTGTTAAAAAAAAAACAACAATGATAATGTGCCCCATAACACTCGGTGGAGGGGACAAACATAAGGCACAAGTCACTTAGGTGTTGTCCTAGGCTGTAAATATATGAGGAAAGATCTTTTAATTTGTCAATCCTAACAGTTTTCTTGGCAGATCATGTTTTTGAGGTCCAGTTGACAATTATTTGTCATTTGGTGACTTGCAGCCCATCACAAATGCACATTATATAATTTTGAAACTTAGTAGTGTTAAAATTAACATTAAAAAAAGTTTATGTTCTGCTTTATTTAAGGTGCGGTTCCTCTCAATGTTTGGTGGGGCAGATGTGTGGGAAACTGTTGACCGCTTGATGAAAGAAACCATGTCAAATGAACTGGCAAGAATGTACAATATGAAGGGGCTGAAAAGGAAGAAAAAATTTGGGGGCCTCTAGATACTGAATGTATTGTATAGTAAGTGATATTTTACGAATTTGCAAAGTGGTGTCTTTAAGTAAGGTTTTCAAAATAGATATATTATCCAAGATCTTGTTATTGTGTCTTCGGGTATCGCTTTAATGAAGGAAAATGCTTGACTAGCTTTTATGGAAATTAATAAGAGAATATTTTACATGCTGTGTGGTTTTGATCCCATGCATTGTGTTGTGATGCATAATATAAGCAGAAATCACCTTCCTGTAAAGCAAGTTATTTGCTTACCTTAACATTCTTCACTGATACACCGATAAGATGATCTCAGCTTACAACTGACTGCAGAGATATCACAGAAATATTGTTAAAAGCTATGTAAAACCGGGACACAAACATATATATTTGTTAAAACATACAAGAATTAGTTTATATTCCAATTTATACTGCTCAAAATGCTACAAGGTGACTTATGACCTTTGAATGGTTTCAATACCTACATTTCACTGCATTTCATTTCATTCTTTAAGGGTAAGGATGCTTGTTTTGTAGAATGTATCCAAAGGAACTTGCCGACAAAAAACTGCAACGAGGAAGGATGTAGAAATAGAGGTTTCAAAGTGGCTGGCTGGGGCGCGGGACCGCGATGGGGGAAGGAAAGCAAGACCTTACCTGAAGCAAATGAAGGAAGTGACTAGACATGTTTTTATTTTAAAAAATGCAAATCTATAGAGAATATTTGTTTGTTTGTGTGTAAGATGAAATTTTATATCATCAAGTGAGCTTCTCACGAGTGGCATAGACTTGTTTGCAGGTTGGCAACACAGTAATGCTGAGGAACATTGGGAAAAAAATGAGCCTACACCTGTTAATGGTGAACACTGACAGTAGGGTCTTCACAACATCACCAATTGATGTCTGTGAAGACCTCTTCAGAAGGGCAACAGAAATTGTCCGGCCTCCAATGGCAGCAGTGATTTCTGTTGGAGCTGCGTTGTTCTCACCAGTGAGGACAAGAGTTTCCATCCGAGGTATTAGATAAATCAGGTAGAAATGAATTTATAATTATATGTTAATGATAAACTTTTAGCCCCACTTTGGAGCTATTGACACAACCTACATTTTGTCATTTTTTAATATTTTGATAGATAGCATCTCTTACTTTAAATGTTCAGCAGTCTGTTATTGATACAGTACAAAATAATAAAATTTTGAACTTTTACATGTTTATTTACCTTTTATAATATAAATTAATTTTTTCCTTTATAACATTTACATCCTTTTCCTTGTCTTTTCTAAGAAGATGCTCCCAAAAAAGTTACAGTTAGAAATGAAGATGTAACAATAAAAACCATAACTCTTCAAGATTCCACAGGGGAAATTAAGGCCACACTGTGGAGAGCCCTAGCGGTGAATCGAACTAACAAACTGCCTAACAAGCAGGTTTTGTGAGGTTACATCAGTGAGTTCGACTCACTTCAGTAGAATGACGGTAATTTTTATTAATTTTGTGACTTCTTTTTCAACAAGTAAGGTTTTGTATTAAGCATTATAAACTATCATGCTCCATTTTAAGAACGAAACATTCAAACTGTTTCCTTTATAGATGTTGGGTTTTTATCAAGGTTTTCAATTTAGCAATCTAAATAGAATTTTTTATAAGCATTAAAGAAGCCATCTAAATTGAATTTTTTATAAGCATTAAAGAATTGCTCCAATAAAAGTGGAGCAATGCTGTTTGCAGTTATTTTTTATTTTATGAATTCTGATGTGCTCTCATTTGTTAATTAAAAATGCATGGCTCTACAGGTACTTCCCTGTCACTGTTATAAACTATTCCTTTGAACACAGTTACATTACAAAAAGAATATTAAGTGTCTATTAATTTTGCTATGTACTACAAATCTTTTTGCACTTGAAACATATAATATTTCTACATAAACATCCACTGATTTATAAAACAATTGAAACTTCATATGTCGATTATGGCTTATCTCAAAACTTGTAAATCATGAACTGTCTAAGAGAAGAGCATATTCTAAAAAACGGTAAAAATCCTTTTTTTCTCATAGTTATGTCAAAAAATAAAAACTGGTCAACAGATTAAAAGAAAAATTAGTCTATACATGAATGTTTCTATTTTCTTATTTTCATAGCAAATTGCTCCACCAGTCACCACCAATCAATACACAATAGTTGGCATCATGGTGAATGAAGACAAAGCTGAACTTTTAACAGATGATGACCTTACAGCTTCAGTGTCATCAGAAATGTTGGCACAGGCTTGTGCCAAACCTGATGAGCCAGATGTGAACTTGGCCACACTGTGTGAGAAAGGGCACAAGTGTTTCAATCACATCAAGATGTGATGAAACACAGAGTATTGTCCACAGAGAATGAAACCTGGTAAAGATGATTTTTGTAATAAATTTCCTTCATATTACAAGATTTGTAAGATAACATATTGGATGAGACATATACAGTCTTATTGCATGAACTAAAATTGTCCAAGCCTTTGGTTTGGAATCGAACAAATCATGATTTAATAAACTACATTATTTTTTATAAGACGTATATCTTATTCTGTTTGGATATTCTTAATGTAATTGAAAATCATTTGCCTTTTGGTAGTTGAAAATATAACATTTTATTTTCAGTTAACATGCTGCAGGGTTTTCATTATTAACCGATTGGCGATCCAAACCATCAGTTAAATTGCTGTTAAAATCGATTGTATTTTCAGCCAGTATATTAAAGTATCACCTTTGATCCTTGGCAAAATCGGATGTTTTCTTTTAAGGATCTGTTGTTTCAAATGAAAATGAAGACTGTAAGAGTAGTCAAAAAAATGTACTGAATTTAGTATGTGTTGCACAATATTGATGTTACTGCATTTGGTTACCATGTACTTATTAATAATGAATATTATTTAATAACATGACAACTTTATTTCTATTTCAGAAGTCCTGTGTACTTAACATGAAATACAAGAGAACTGTAAACACAAACATTAAAATATTAATTTTCAATAAACATCCATTCAAACCAGGCAGTGGAAAGTGCAATCTCATATGGCATTGATTGCATGCAACTTTTAATGTTTTTTTGGGGAGGCTATGCCGACCCAATGTTAATAACTGTTCGTCAAATCTTACTGCCGCGGTAATCAGGTCACTGCCGCGGTAATCAGGTCAAAAAATAGTACCTTGATCTTTTCTAAGCTGACTCATCACTCATCACAGACATTTACAATATGAAAATATTTTCATTCTTTTAATTTCATATCTGCAATTTGTAAAGATAATAATTCTCTGAAAAATTCTTGATTTTTGTTTAAATCACTACTCCGTGACGTCATACTGCCGCGGTAATCAGGTTTAGGCATACGTACGTCTGTAATAAATAGTTCTGGTATGAAAACCCTTCAAAATAATAACTTTAGCAATATTTTTTTAACAAAAAGCATAAATGAAAATTTGTAAGTAAATGCTTTAATTTAGTGGCAAATATTCTTTATTATTCTTGATAACAATTTTCCAATTACTACGCAGCGACCAACTGTTTATGACGGGTCATTAACTAGAACGTTTCAACACCGTATTCTCCATTTGTACACCGGTCTTACTGACGATATTTGAGACCGGTGTATATACAATGCCGTATTCTCAATATCATGCATGTTCTTTTGTTGTTATAAACCATTTAAAGTCCTTAATATTTTTTAAAGACAAATAATTGTAAACTGTCGCTTACATCAGAGACATGGATCATGCTTGCGTGATAACTAAGGAAAACTAACTTATTAGTACACCTTAGGAGGCTGTACGCGGAAAACGGTCATAAACCGCTATATCATAGCTGTTAGTAAATATTTTGCATACATTTAACTAAAAATTCACTGATGGTGATGAGCATATAGTTTGAACATTATATTCTTGAACCATTATCGCCGAAAAAAAACTATTTAACTACAAAACCCCTATAAGGACCTTCCGACAAAATTCCAGCACAATATTACATTTTACATTAGCAAAATAAAAAAGCAATACTTATATTTTCATCTTACATAATTCATTAATCAAACTTTTAACATAAAAGTATATTTGGCAATTGACAGATCCCTACTCTGATCTTTTATTTGTATAGGAATAAATTTAACATGTGCTCTTTTGTTTAGGAATATTTTGTAGTGAAAGTCTTATATATTCACTGATCTCATAATTAGAATTAGACAGGTCAGGGATTTATACAACCAGTTGTTTATTTAACTATGCTCATTTTAATCCCAATAGAAACATTCAAATATTTGGGGTAAAAAACATGACCAAAGTACCTAGTAGTCGTTTACCCGGTGGTGATCCCATTAAACTGATTATAGATTCGAATTGATTAGAAAACACAAATAGAAACATGTGTTTCCGTACAACAAAAATCGGAAGTAAAGTGAACAGTTAATTGACAGAAATATGTGGTCAAATATGTTTTAACAAAGAAATAATTATTTCAGAGAAAGACGCAAAGATCAGTATGACCCCGTATTGTGTAATTAGAAAGTTTATTCAATTCTAGGGCATACATCATAATTTGATAGTCCATGTGTAATAAAATTCAAATTTTCAATACAGATTATGAGATACATAAAAAATATTAAAGAATAAGAAGCTTTAATTAAAAAAACAAAAACAAAAAAAAAACCGCATACATATACAAATTACTTACAGTCGAGCATCGGGAAGTCATTAACATATCTTACGAAACTTTAATTTGAAAACGATATTTGCGCGCGCTGAAGTGATTAATGTTTATTTGAAAATAAAAAAAGAACTTTTATGTTTGTGTTCTAAAAATAATCGCGGCATAAGAGGAATTTCTTATTTATTTTACAACACTTGAAAAATTACTACAGAAAATGTGTTGTTGTTTTTTTGTTTTGTTTTCAACTAAAGTGAGTGTGTTTTAAGTTTATTTATACTCGGCGCCGGAATAACCATATGTCCGAGATTATAGCATCTGGGACGTCTTTTTCAAGCAGATTCTTCCTGGAAGCCCATTCTTCGTTCTTTGGTGGTAAAGGAGACGACAATACCGTCAAGCATCAACTTTCTGACTGACGACAACAAAAACGGCATCTATTAGCGCCAAACCTCCAGAGTAAGTCACGACAGGTCAACCAATCACCTCTGGTACTTATGATGACTTGACTATGTCCTTCCGTGTGCCTTCTCCGCGACGTGCACGCCTCTGGAGGAAATTGGAGAAGTTTCAACAAAAACTTCCAAAACACGCCATTTATAACATCATTCATAGCACTGACGGCTTCGATGTTCTCATCTATTTGCAGGAAATGGTCGACAGGGAAAACCCTACGTAATAACCGCACACCCTGTTAACAAACAGATTTTCCGCAGTATATATTTCAAGCTAGTGAGGTTTAAAAATACACAAGCTATCGATTAACTACCATTAGTTGGTTGAGTGTTGCGGTAAAAAAGAAGATATAACTTCCTGATCAATTTTCACTTAGGTTGATTCAGTTTTGAATAAGCTTTGCAGATATGTATTTTTTCAAGAAATATTTAGCTTTAATATTATCCGACGCCGTCAGTAATGAAATGGGAATAATTTTCTGAAACGTGATTTTATTCGAGATTTGCTTCTGGAGAAGACAACCTTCTGTCCGTAGAGCATGAATATTAATACTCATCACAAGACAGTATCTTATTGATCTCAATTATGGTACATCTAAACGTGTATAATTTTTATGTTCAATAAAAATGTTGCATCACTTGCAGTTGTTATTATCATTCAATAATATTAAAATGACATAAAGTATTTATGATGAACAGTCCTAGAATATTTGACACAGGAACTTGAAATTCTATCAAATAATCAATATTAATTATAATATCCAAATATACCCCCTATATACTATAACATTTTTTTATAGTATATAGGGGGTATATTTGGATATTATAATTAATATTGGTTATTTGATAGAATTTCAAATTCCTGTGTTTGTGTTTTTTTATAGTATATAGGGGGTATATTTGGATATTATAATTAATATTGGTTATTTGATAGAATTTCAAGTTCCTGTGATTTTGATAAGGAACCGTCAGTTGTAAAATGTTATTGTTATCTGATAATGAACAGTCGTCATACTTGCTGGTATGTCATTTATTATTGACAGTTTAGGTTTTTCAAAATTTGTATGATTAACAATCCGAATGTAGACCTCAATGAAATGTTCTGGAATATTAACAAAATGAATAGTCAACCACATTAACCATATATATGAATGGTTGAACACAACAGTAAGGATAAATAGCGCAATGTGCATATCTTTTTATTTTGGTAGCATATTTTAAGCAAAAAGAAAAGACACTATAAGTCTGAAACATTCTCTCATAGCCTCCCCATCAGTACATTCAGTGCTTTGATTTTGTTGTTGTAAAATATGATCTCAAGTCATTGATATGGCAGTTTTCATTCTTGCCTTACATTTTAACTTCTCAAGACAGTTGTGGTACTATTATCAAAACCATTTTATCTATGTTTGTTAACATTTTCTTAAAAACTTCTTTTTAATTAAAATGTACTCGCTTGATATAACTTGTTAACTTTCACTATGTCCGGACATATCCATAGGTCATATAATCATTAACTTACTGTTAACAAAGTGGTCTTTGTTTTAACTCAAGTTATTTTGTCCTGATTAACCATTACCATAAAGTTAATTATCTCTAAAGTGTTACAGATATTCATTCTAACTTTAAAATACTTGATCAACTCAACTTTATTGAAGCTCGTCCAATTCATCACCTATGTGAAATATGCGGCCAGGCAACATATAATAGATGGCAAAAACAAAGACACAAGAAAACACACAAGGATACCATCACCAAATACGAATGCTCATGGTGTAAAAAACTGTATGCCAGAAAAGACAATCTTATAACACATTCCCGTAAAATACATGGATTTGAAGAACTCACATTTAATACAACTGAAATACAACGATAAAACAAACTGGATACAATCAAACAACAGAATGGCAACACTAACATGAAAATTCTTCTAGAAAAAACCCAAATTTAGAATCGTCATTAACGAAACTGGAACACCAACCATTAAGAAAAAAAACTCAGGAACAACACATAGCCATAAGAACGAGAACATCACCGCTAAACAGAATCCAGAAACAATGGTCTTCAACATACCGAACCCTATATCACCAATACCGGCAAGCCCCAGCACAAGCTCTGAAACCATCTGTCAGGATGAGAACCTTTGTTTTAACTCGGACAATGAACTTATAATCAATGTAAATAGAATATATGGACTTTTCACTAACAATTAAGAACTCTATAAATAATACAGACCAGCATTTAAATAATTTATTGGCATATTGCCAATATTGATTCTATTTTAAGTAACAATATATCTATATTTAGTAACATAAGTCATATAACGTAGCCGTTTTTTTACCACCTTAAGAGACAAAATTTTTATTAAAATTGTCCTGATGAAGGTCGTATAGACCGAAACTAGTAGACACAAATAAAATATTGTAAACTTGCTCTGGTGTTGACGTGTATTACTCGTTAATTCATATTTCCTTGGTTGATTTAAAATACTTGCTCAATATTGATATATTGCACTGTATCTTAAATGGAAAAAAAAACTACTGACATCTCTATTTCTTTTTGCAAGATTATTTCCACACATAAAAAAATGCTTAATGTCTTCATGGCAGCAAACCTTGGCAACAAACTTTACTTTCAACCTTTTAAGTTTAATTTTTTTCAAATATTTGGAGCATGTACTAGTTTACAGGACAAGTAAACCTGGAAATAATTTTTAAATGTAACATTTTGATATATCTTAATTTTTCCAATTTGTGTGAAAGTTGCTCGTACTTATTTCATAAAATGGGCCAGTACTTCTTTTTGCCATTATTTTCAATGGCCTTCAGCTCTCATATACAAGCATATCACTTCAGTGACCCATAGAGAACCATCGCTTTTTACAGGTCAACAAAAATGACCTGATATCACGTGACCACATAGTATATAAATTCGGACAATTCCACGTGCAATTCATAGTCATTTTAGCGACCCTGTCGCGTGAATGTTTAGAGAAGTTTTTGGGTAAGTGACCACGTGGCCTTGTGAAGGCTTTTTTGTTTCGTTTATTCGGGCTGGAATGTTTGAATTTTGATTTGTTCTTGTTTTGTGTTTTTTACACTATTTGTTTTTTGTTTTAGCTACGAGTTGTTTGTCTCGAGCTTTCTTTTCCACGCCCACTTATTTTTTGACTTAGCGTTTGACGATGTCAACGCGCAAGAGAAGTGGTAGGCAAGACGATGTCTTGTCACTTTTTGGAAGTTCTTCCTCCGAAGAGAGTTTTTCGGGTTTTTCCCCTAACAATTCTCCAAAATCAAATAGAGTTAGGTCTATTGTGACAAAAGTAGCAAAAGACGGTAAAGTCCGGAGTAGATCGAAGCGTTATGATAAGTCACATGATCAACCACGTGTTGACAGTCCCGGAGAAAATAACAATGGCGACGATGTTGTCATTTTGCAGCCTTCTGAGTCAAGCGGTAATAACCGGCAGGTAAATGTTATTGACTTAAATAACTTAAGTACCGAAAACGTTAATCAGTTGAGATCTGTTTTAGGGCTGAAAACTTCTAATACAGAAGGTAGGTCGGATAATTCTGAATCTGAATCCGTTCAAAATCATGAATTTTGCGATAATGAAACTGAAAGTAGATCTACTTTTTGCAATGCTAGGGAAGTTACTTCCGAAGCAAATTCTTTATCCAATAATTTTGCAAATTCTCTGTTTGAAGATGATAATACTGAGAACGAGTTAGATGATGATATCTGGCCGCAGGCCAAGATTAAAGCCCCTGATAGAGGTGATCCAATTTCAGAATCACTGGCTAAACTGATAAATGACTCGTGCACTCAGATGTGTTCCATAAATGATTTGGTATCAAAATACAAAGTACCATCAAATTGTACTTTCATGACTCCCCCAAAAGTGAACGAAGAAATCTGGGGTGAATTAGCAACTAACCGAAGGGTTCAGACTACAGACAAGTTGTTAAGGGACACTCAAAATCTGGTAACGGCAGGTATGATCCCCATTTTGTCAATGGCAAAATTACTGAAACCTCATATAGGTAAAATTCCCGAAATCAAAACTTTGATTGCTGACTCATTGACCATGTTGGGTCAGGTCCAGTTTAATATGAGTGTCCGCAGAAGATACTTATTAAGACCTTATATTAAACAAAAGTATTCGGGTATTTGTAACATTAATACGCCTGTAACAACATATCTCTTTGGTGATGATATTAGTAAAGAGTTGAAAAAATGTGAAACCAGCATCAGAGTTGGTAAATTCTCGCAAAAATCCACTTCTCTGGGTCCTATGAGGGGCAAACGTGGAAGATGGCGAGGTCGTGGTACACCATATGGCCGTGGTTTCAGTACAAACAAGCAGTCAACATACGGTCAGTTCGGTTACAAGCATGATTTTCCACCTAAAACTAGGAAGAATGTACCCACAACAAGTTCAACAGTAAATCAGACTACTAACTGACACGGTGATGTCTTCAAGGCCAAGGCAAAGGTAAGACAAAGTAATTCTGAAAGATTGCGGTCTTGTTATGATGAATGGTCAAAATTAACATCCGATAAATGGGTGCTAGAAACAGTTCAGGGATACAAAATTAAATTTGTTGAATCTCCTTGTCAAAAGAAATTTCCAAATAAAATAAGTTTTTCAGAGTCTGAAAAGTTGTTGATTGATAAAGAAGTGAGAAACATGTTAAAAGAAGGTGTAATAATAACTTCTAATCACGAATGTAATGAATTCATTTCAAATATTTTTCTTGTGTCAAAACCCAATGGTGATTATAGACCAATAATAAATTTACGGAAACTAAATGAATTTATACATTATGAGAAATTTAAACAAGAAACTTTTCCCTTTGTTTTAGAATTAGTACAACCGAATGACTTTTTCACTAGTCTTGACTTAAAGAAAGCATATTGGTCTATTCCTATTGCTGAAAGTGATTATAAATACCTCAAATTTGAGTGGAGAGATCAACTGTTTGCTTTTGTATGTCTGTGTTTTGGACTAAGCTCAGCACCTTATTGTTTCACTAAAGTTCTTAAACCAGTATATGCATTTTTTCGCAAGATGGGCATAAGATGCTCTTATTATATTGATGATAACATAAACATGCATGAAAATAGAGATTCTTGTTTACAAAATATGAAGTTAATGAATAAGAAGTTAGAATCTCTTGGTTTTCTTATAAATGAAGAAAAGTCAGTTAAAATTCCAACACAAAGAATAACTTATTTTGGATATATAATTGATTCTGTGCTTTTCAAGGTTTTTCTGCCCAAGAGTAAAATAGATAAAGTGAAATTTTTTGCTCAACAACTTTTATCTAAAAAACAAATTAAAGTAAGAGAATTAGCATCTTTTATTGGTCTTATTATTAGCACATTTTTTGCAATTTTTGAAGGACCTCTTCACTATAGAACACTAGAACGATGTAAGGTTCAAGCTTTGAAATCTTTATCATCAAGTTTTGACTCAGTTATGGTGATTAATAATGATGCACGGAAACAACTTATGTGGTGGAATGAAAATATTATTGTTAAAAATGGCAAGAAAATAAGGGAAGATCGCATTTCCTTAACAATACAGACAGATGCGTCGAGACATGGCTATGGATCTTTTTTCTTAAATAAAAATCGGTCTGCTGGTGGCCGTTGGTCTAGTAATGAATCTTTGTTTCATATCAATCACCTTGAACTTTTGGCTATTTTCTTTGCCTTGAAGACATGGCTTAGTAATTATAGAGATGTGCATGTTGCTATTCAAAGTGATAATACTACAGCAATTTCATACATAAATAATATGGGTGGTATGCAGTCAGAAAATATGGACATACTGGCAACTCAAATATGGGAATGGTGCATAAAAAGGGATATTTTTATAACAGCTTTTCATTTGCCTGGCATTGAAAATTTACAAGCTGACTATAGTTCAAGAATTTTTTCTGATAGTACAGAGTGGAAGCTTAAAGAATCAGTTGTAAAGAGATTATTTGGACAGTTGATACAACCTAATATAGACCTCTTTGCTTCCAGATTGAATAAACAGTTATCTAACTATGTTACTTGGACTCCAGATCCTGATTCTTTTTGCACTAATGCATTTTTACTTGATTGGTCAAAATGGAAGCCATACATTTTCCCACCTTTTCGTTTGCTTGGTATGGTTTTAAACAAAATCAAGGAAGATGAGGTCGATGAGGCTGTATTGATATGCCCCTTGTGGTCAAATCAAACTTGGTTTCCTTTGTTTTTAGAATTGCTTGTTTCTATTCCAATCAGGTTGCCACGACACAAAGATTTATTGAGTCTCCCTCACAACAACGAGTTACATCCAATGGGCAAGAAGCTACAGCTAATTGGAGCGATTGTATCTGGACAGAACTACAAAATCGAGGAATTCCGGACAAGGCTATCATATCAGTTCTTCAAAGTTGGCGTCCAGGAACACAAAAACAATATAAGAATGCATGGACAAAGTGGTATATGTGGTGTAGTCTCCGGATGTGTGATTCCTTTAAACCAGTTGAAAGTGACTTAATATCTTATCTAGTGTATTTAAAGAACATGAATAAATCATATAGTGTTATTAGTTTACATAAATCTGTAATTTTAGAAACATTGAAAATATTGCATCCTGCTTCTTCTTTAAATACATCTGTTTTGAATAGATTCATGAAGGGTTTACATAAAGAAATACCCCCAAAACCAAGATATTTTAAAACGTGGAATGTTAGAAAAGTTCTTGATCTCATTTCATCATGGATGCCGTTGGATTCTCTTACATTAAAGTTATTAACTCTAAAACTTGTGTCGCTGATAACCTTATGTACAGCAGCTAGAGCTCAAACTTTGAAAGCCTTGAACATTGATAATTTTTGTATAAAAGATAATGTTGTGTATTTTAATTGTGGGGACAAGCTTAAATCTTGTAAACCAGGACAAAATTTTATTTTACAATTAAAGGCTTATAGTAAAGCCGAGTTATGTCCATTAAGGACTTTGAAATGTTATATGAAATGTACGCAGGGAGTAAGGAAAGACAGTCAGTTGTTTGTGTCATTTAAAAACTATAAGGCTGTTTCTACCAGCACTTTAGCTCGTTGGCTTAAAAATGTTCTTTCAATGGCAGGTATAGACATTAAAGAGTTTAAGGCACATTCGTTTCGAGGAGCCTCTTCTTCTGCTGCAGTTAAAGCAGGATGCAAAATTTCTGATATTTTAAAGACTGCTAATTGGTCTTCTTCAAAAAATTTCAAAACTTTTTATTTGCGAGATGTAAATGATGAAAATGATAATAACTTCCAAGAATGTGTTTTGAATAGTTAAAACTGACTAGTGTGTACCTTGACGTTTTTTGTCATTCTAATGAGGAATGTAGTTGTTTTGGATTTTGATTTGACTGAGATGTGGATTTTTCATTCATGCTGTAATGAAAATGATTTTCTTTGAATGATAATTTTTTGTACGTATTTTCATATACTTTCTATATATTAATTGAAAGTAATTTGGAAAAGAAAATATATAAAGGTGTTTTTTCAGAATATATGTGTTTATGTTGTCTTTTCTTTAAACATGCTTGTATATGAGAGCTGAAGGCCATTGAAAATAATGGCACCCCCATCCAAGCATTTTGTGATGGATGGGGGGCATTATTGGATAATGGCCGGAGGCCGAAATATACAAGCACCCTCCCTTGAAGGTGGTTTTTTCTTTAATCATCTTCTATAAATTTTTCCCAACCCGTAGACATTGTATTTACTAAGAAGTGAACTGATAATTTTCAATAACACAATGTCTTGTTTGTTTTGTAATGATGTTTACAATTTTTTAAATTATATAAAGTTGGTTTTTTAGAGTTTTAAAAGGTATTTTAAAACTCTTGTTTGTTTGGTAAAACAAGACAACATAAAACTTGCTTTAAATTATGAATTGCACGTGGAATTGTCCGAATTTATATACTATGTGGTCACGTGATATCAGGTCATTTTTGTTGACCTGTAAAAAGCGATGGTTCTCTATGGGTCACTGAAGTGATATGCTTGTATATTTCGGCCTCCGGCCATTATCCAATAATGCCCCCCATCCATCACAAAATGCTTGGATGGGGGTGCCATTTTACATTTGTACTTTGACAGAATTATAAAAAAATTATGTTGTGCCATTCTATGTTTTAATATATTTTTAACTTACATTATGAAGCATACTGTTATTTTCTTAGATCATAGATACATGATGTATATTAAAAGCAAAATGTATATTATAATGTTCTTTCTCTCTTTTGTGCATTCATGTGTAAAATAGTCAAATAGCTTTCTTTTATTGCATTGGTTTGTGATTATTTCTATATTACTGTTTACTGTTTGTCATGTCCATATTACAAACTAACCTGTGACATTTTGCCAAATAATGATCTATGCTCCCTTATGCCAATTATAATCATGTGTGCCAGAGATGGCAATTTCTTGAAAAAAATGACTCCCAAATTGTGAAAAATACGTAGTGTTGAGCATCAAAGACATGTAAACAGTTTCAGAAATAGAAATGAACATGGCTATCATAGATTATAACTTTTTTCCAGTGCATTGTCTGTTGTTGGCCTTAATTAAAGTTAAGTATTAGTAGACATACTTTTGAGCCTATGAATTACATGTTTTATCTAAATCATCTAAGGTATTTAGAGACAGACCAATGATCTAGAGTTAACTTGCCTCTCTCTTTGTATTATATTATTGTTTAACCTTTGTTGTGATAAAAATCTTGTTGTTTTCATGTTAGACATATTTAGAGTTTTTATTTATGTTAACTAGTCCTACTATTTTTAGCTCACTTGTCACAAAGTGACATTGTGAGCTTCTGTGATCACTTCGTCCATACATAAACTTTTACTATGAGACATTTTATCTAAACTTCAAAGCAATGTTCTTTGGTGGTCACCTTTAAAAATTGCTCAAAGACTGTAATTCCATGCAGAACTCCTGTTGCCATGGAAACCTAGAAAAAGCTATAATATCTTTTAATAAGCCCAATAAAAGCCCTAGTTTCAAAATTGGCCCCGCCCCATTTCATTTTATGTAGAAAGTAAAATCAAAACAAAACTCTTTGAAAAACCCAATGTGCTTGATCTAAATATTTAGCATGGCATATTTTCTAATGGGTGTCTACCAATTTTGTTCAAATAGCCCATTTCACTACGATTTCTCACGCAAATTAGCGAAGTGCGACGATCAGATTCCGAGCATATAATCAACTGACCAATCAAATGTTGATGGATGCATGTACAATCTATTACTAATAATAGTAACATTAAAATAAACAAAGGAAATTTACATGGCGGATTCTTATCACAAAGTTGAAATATTTCGAGAAATATGCCGTTATACTGCATAGTTAAAGGGTGTAAAAACGTGTCGGGTGGAGGGACTAATGTCAAATTTCACCGTTTACCGGTAAATAATTTACAGAACTGTAAAGAATGGTTAATCAGGGCAGGAATGACTGAAAAAGAAGCTTCAAAAGTGACCGTGAAACAATGCCGTTCATGGCGAATATGCTCAGCACATTTTCAGTCGTCACGTCAATCTAATGAGCCGTTTCTCCCAACAATCAGTATTCCAGGTTTGTTATTTTAGTTTTTTTTGTCGAAAAATGTTCATATCACTAGTATTTTTTACCGTGTACGTTTTGTTAACGAAGCCGAATTGAGTCACGGATTCGCGCCACACACTTTCGTACTCCCTAGGCGAAATGACAGTTTTTGAATCCCACAACCTCAATAGTCTTTTTGTAATTAAATGAAATGTTTGAAATAATTTAATATTAAATTGACATTGCTCATGTGAAAGACACAAGCTAAAGGTAGTTCGAATTTTATCAGGAGAAATAAATTTATTCTTATAGTTTTTCTTATGTGTTTGAATTTAATGTGGAAGTAAATTACTATATGTAAATGACTTAAATTGCAAATACAGTAAATTCTCTCTATTAAGACCACTAACGGGACTGACTCAAAGTGGTCTTAATAGTGAACTGGTCTTAATAGTGAATAAGTCACTTTAACAGCTGACGAAGTCCAACTTAACTTAATGTATACCTTGTATAGTTTTATGCACATGGTAAATGTACCTAATTAAATGAGTAAAAAGAAACACATATTTTTTTTAAACAAAAAACATTTTTAATGCATGATAATATGATACATCATTAATATAATAAAAATATTAATTTACGGCTAGTGTTTTAAGTTTCCCCTTTAGAAAAAAATATGAGGTAATAAATATAGTTATGACTCTCATTATGATTTATGTATACATTAATTAAGTATCGAAATAAAGCACACATGAACTGATAATTTGGTGTATTTAGCAATTTTTTACCATACTTGCTATAAATTGTAATGCACATCAAACAATTTTAAATGCTATTTACCTGTTTATTACATCCTAATTACGCGGACAAATTAATCGTTTCTCACACCATAGCTGCTTAGATTATTTAGCCAGAACTGGTTTAAACTGATCATGTTGACGCTTGAATGCTAAAGATACATCGTAAAGGTCTAATCAATCGATATATATTAATGACCTCATTTGATCCGGTGTATTTGTTTACGCCAGATGGAAGATTACGGGGCAATAAACACCAAGTGATGTCTGGCCATTATATTGCATGGTCGTAATACAGGTTAATGTTTTGATAAGAAATACACACAAATGTTTGACAGAAGTGGTCGTTATGCCGGATTAGAGACGTGGTCGTGGTCGGTATACTGGTCATTTTACTCATTGAATAAAGAAGGCAAATATTTTGTCCTTTTAAAAAGTGCCCGTAATAGCGGCGTGGTCCTATTTGTGGCGTGGTCGTTAGGTGGCATTTTACTGTACAACAGAATTTAGGCAAATATTGTCATTTTTAGTAGCATATAATAGATATTAAAATGAAAATATTATTATTGAAAAAAATAACATAAAATCTTTTTTTATTATTTTAGATTATGAAAGAAAACAAGCTGCAGCTACACTCTTACAACTAGGAGTTTCACAAGATACAGCTTTACCGTCAACCAGTCATGCTAACACACACAATTTGGTACCAGAGACATGTTCGACTGATACAATCATGTTACTTATACTTCAGTGAAAAAAATACTTTTAAGTTTTCATTCAACTCTAGAATTTTAGTGTTGTTACACCGGAATAAAATACCGGTATATGAAAAAAGTGATTATATTTAAAATAAACTAGTATAAAAGTTATACTTTAGAAACTTGGAAACTGTTGCATTATTTAATCGGTACAAGAATGACTATGAAATTAAATTTTCAGGACAAAGCTCTTCCTTATATCTTCATGTTTGTAAAAGCAATATTTCACAGTTGCATCAGTCTTATTGTATAACATACATTCTATTACAAAATCATATATTTTTTTATTATTTGATTTGTTTAATTTCATTTCTTGAAATTCATTGTTTAATTTTTTTATAGCTACTGAAGTAGAACCCGGTGATATACAGCCACAAATATTGAAAAAAGGTGCATCTTAAAGAAAATTGTTTATAGAAGCAGAGGCTCAGGTTACTCTTAAAGGACAAAAGAAACAACGCACAAAGGGTCTTCAGAGAACCCCACCTGCTTCTAAGTACACTGGAGCCGCGATATAGCGCTCTTCGGTATAGCGCTAATCTCAGTAGAACGCTAATATGCCTTGGCTCCCAAAAAAAAGGTCGTATTTTTCGCCGATTATAATTTTTTTTTCATGTATATCAATACCGCACCTTATCCACTATAACGCTTGTTCAATGTGTCAGTCGAGTGCAATAAACAGTCATAATTACGTCACTCATGATAAGAAGGTGTGAAGTCATAAACAGGTAAGCGTTAATCCGCTCTTTTGTTCATTTTGAACTGTTGATCAGTCAGGTATCAAACTGTTAGCTAAGACATGCAAACACCGACGAGTTAAGTAAATCACCCAAGCGTACAATTAATTTTAAAAAGCATGCACTTTCGATCTATCTGCTAAAAAGTTGTTGAGGATGACTGGTTTTTTAACAAGAGACAGCAGGAAAGACGATTAATTTAGTCCCATCCACTAGGTATCAATTTTCATGACGATACATAACATACGTTAACACCGCTGTTTTACTGGAAATTTATAAACAATTGTACATTCGTGGTTTATATTTTTAATTCGTAAATTTCATGTTTATATTAAAGATATTCAGTAATGCTTTACAAAATAATTAATAATAATATATAAAAAAAGCTTGGACTGATATCCATTGGAAGGTAAGTAAACAATCATTTCCACTAACAAGCGTTATATGTTTCGGCGGTGGGTGGTGTAATGCGATATTTTCGCTATAATTACAAAATGAGCGTTATAAAAAGTTACTCGTTACAACGCTGTCTTGAGATCATGGACCCCAACATGGGCGCTATATCGCGGCTCCAGTGTATACTGAAATCACTCCAAAGTCTAGACGCTCAACCATGTGTAATACTGAAATAAGGCTTTCTAAAGATGTACAGACAGTTCTTCCTTCTAAAATTTTTATTAGTCAAAGAACTGTCTCCACACAGACAGTGTTTGCAACTGAAAATAAAAGTGTCCAGGCATGTATGGAGAAAATTGAATTGTTGAAAACTTGTGACAAAGAATTAAAAAAATTCACTGGTATTGAAAATTACAAATTATTTGAAATTATTCACAAATATCTAATTTCAAAATGTGCAGATAACACATGCACTATTCAAACACATAATGATGATCCAGCTAAATTATTTTCTCACATTTCTACAGAAAATCAACTTCTGCTTGTTTTGTATAAACTGAAAAGAAACCCTATGGATTCTGTTTTATCTTCTGAGTTTCATATTTCCACAGGGGGTATTTCTGAAATTTTTAAATTCTGGATTAAAAGAATGTACAGAAAATTCAAAATTATCAAATTTTGGCCTTCTCATGAAAATGTTCAGAAACACATGCCTACTGCTACAAAGCAACACTTTCCAAATTTAGTTGCAATATCTGACTGTGTAGAATTTAGTACCCAGGTCCCGAGAGCTCCATTGCCTGGGAAGCAACTATTTAGTAACTATAAAAACTGTCACACAGTGAAAGTTATGTACACAACAGCTCCAAATGGTGCTCTCATTCATTGTTCAGATGCGTATGGAGGAAATAGTTCTGATAAAGAAATATTTTCCCAAAGTGACTTATCAATGAGACTAAAGCCTCAGCTCTGTCCGTCTGTCTGTCTGTCTGGCTATTGCCAACAACAGCTAAACAATTCAGAAAATATTCTCGTTTGGAAAGTGACCAACAAACTTCAACACGCAGATCAGAGCTGGAATCGTCCAGACCCTAAATCTCAAGATGTGTAACAGGAAGGAAGTGATTTCCAGGCAAGTTATATTGATTCACACACATAGTCATTAATCTAAGTTCTTAAGACATTTAACTATATATTATATACGATAATAAATTATCCAATGTTTACAAATTATCCAATTTTAAACACTTGTAAGCTTAAATTACACCTCTAAATAGTGATAATGCATACCCAGGTTTGAAAGTGTTCTTTTATATTCATTTTCGATTGACATGTACTGATATATTGTATTTCGTTCTAGGTTGTGAAGAATTCTACAGAAAACTGGTTCACGCAAGACAGCTGCCACGTCATATTTGCTACGAATAAGCAACTAGATCTACATAAGGGAGCAAAGACTTGGTATATTGATGGTACATTCAAAGTGGTAAGCAGACCATTTACCCAACTTCTGTCCATGCATTTGTCAAGTCTGACAACGATGCAATGAAGCAGTTAATTTTGTGGTTTGTTTTGATAATGGGCAAGAAGAAACGGGATTACAAGAAAGTTAAGCATCATATTTTCCATCTTAACCGCTTTGTTCTTTTTTTATTCAATCAAGGGTTAATCATAGCAGTTTTAGATGACAGAAGCATATAAAAGTAATGTTCAAAACTATTATGCTTCAGATGCAAAGTATTGTTGTGCCGCTTTACATAAAGATACAATAATGATCAGATATACAAAACATATGGAAATGCAATTGATCATGACAGTGTTCTAATTTAGATCATATTTATCATAGGGTTGGGAGGCCAAATGCAAGAGATTATTGCAGTGTCTTCAGCGACCATCCTGGTTTTGAGGTCAGATTGGTGGACGATTATGTTGGTAAGATAATAAAACATTCATGCCTGTCTCATTAATTTTATAATTTATGTTTGAGCTAACGTATGCAACTTACAAAAGCTCAACAATTCATGAACGACATTCTTGTTCCTAAATTTTGTAACTAAATAACTTAAGATAATATCATATTGTGGAAAAAACAAACCATGCAAGTAAATTGTAATTTCTCACATTTTGTGATGTTGTAAGAAATTTAATTTCTATCCCTAACCCATGATAAGAAATAATGAAAATCAATGTTTGTAAGCAAATATGTCTTTTCAATCAGTGAAAATGATTTCAAGAGATGATGTTTTTACAACTCAGGAATTTTCCAGAGGTGATTTTCTCTTAGAATACAAGGGGGACCTGATTAATTATGATGAAGCCCAACATCGTGAGGGAGAATATGCAGATGCGGATCTTGGAAGTAATTTCTGTACTTTTTCAAGTACAAAGGAAAAAACTTGTGGTAAAAGCTCATCCATTCTGCAGTTATTTAGTTCCTTTGGAACAGTATAATGTATTTCATTCATCTGTGTAATAGATTTACATCAGAAAGTATATTTGTAAATCTATATTTTGTCTTTACGATGTTCGCCCTTAAAAAGCCACCTTGGTAATTGAACATTATAATTTGTAAATACTTAATGCCTTCCTCCTTTAGTATGGATCTTGTAATGTTGCTTATTGAAGGTATAATAAACAATATAATGATTGCCGGAACTAAAATACTAATTATAAATATGTTCATTTTTACAGTATCAATGCAACAGATGATATATTTTATCAAGGAAGAATGATAAATGACTAAATAAGATGCAAAATTGTGCCATGAAAATTGTGGAAGTTGACAACAAACCACACCTTTGTGCCTTTGCTACTCAAGACATATCTATTTCTGAGAAGTTGAGATTTGATTATGGAGTCCCGAACCTGCCATGGAGAAAGGTTATTCCCCTTCATTTCAGCACCCTCCACCTACAAGAACCACTGAATCTGTTTTGTCAAATGCTTCAGAGGTCATTGCATCACAGACAAGAAAACCTGTGAAAGGTATTATAGGTGTTTCTGTTCTTTTTGAAATAGACTATCTTGACATGGTTGATGCTAT
Source organism: Ruditapes philippinarum (assembly GCF_026571515.1). NCBI lineage: Eukaryota > Metazoa > Mollusca > Bivalvia > Venerida > Veneridae > Ruditapes > Ruditapes philippinarum. The sequence goes on along the minus strand of NW_026861753.1, from coordinate 7,544 downwards.
ATGCATGCAGTACTTTTAGGAACAACCAAAAAACTTTATGGTTCAACAAAAAATCCTCCAAAAAGGCCTACTACCTTGGAAAGAACACTAGAGATATAAATAATAGGCTCATGGCATGCACTTTCGAGACTACCAAGGAAAGTAGAGACAGTTGCTCACTGGAAAGCATTGGAACTAGAAAACTGGTTACTTTTTTATGCAGTGCCTTGTTAAAAGGGAATTTTACCAGAACAGTACTTCCACAATTTGTGTTGCCTTATTGGTGGAATATACATTCTTTTGCCAGAAAACCCTTCTGAAGTAGAATTAGATAGAGCTGAAAACAATTGAAAGAGTTTTACATATCTTTTGAAATCCAATATGGAACAAGTAATTGTGGCATGAATGTCCACAATATTGGTTGCCATCTGGTAGATTATGTGCGGCAGCATGGCCCCATGTGGGGTTGGCCATGCTTCCCTTTCGAAGACATGAATGGGTTATTAGTCAGATCAACACATGGGACAGGACAAGTTTGTAAGCAACTCCCAAGATATTTATTAACTCATAAGAAACTGCATGCTGAAGCAAATTTTATGCAAAGTGACTCCTTAAAAAAGTTTACTAAAGATATGTTGACTGTTAGAAAACGATCAGGGAATTTCAAAGAGGCTGTTAATTGCAGGATTATGAGTAAAACATTCCCTAGTGAAATTCCAACAGAAATAAAACAAGCTATATGTAGCAGCAAAAATAGACTTAAATGTGGATGATTGCTTGCTTTTAAAAGCTAGGAGAGTAAATGTAAATGATCACATTGTTCATTCCATAGAATTACAAAAGGGTTCTGAAATGAATTTTCTATGGATTATTAATTCAAAGAGAACAGAAACATAATTTGAGTACAGCACAGTACAGTACTTAGTGCAGGAAAGTAAGAGTGACAGGTGTTTTGCAGTTGTAAGACCTATGGAAATACTTGGTGCTGTATCTGAAAATGTACTTCATATTGTAAGTGTTAAAGAAAGTGTGGAAAGACTATGTTATCCAGCGGAGAATATTTCAGAGAAAGTGATGTATATGCAAGGAAATATAGACCATCTTTGTATTGCTTAAGACTGCCAAACCTTTATAAGCATACCAGGTAATACAATTCAAGAGGTTATATACAGTAAGTTATAGTTTGTGTGCCATGTCTGAAAAAGAATTTCAAGTCCATTCTATGAATGGGAATAGTGCTTATTTTGCTGGTTTTAATGGAAAATAAAACCACATTTATTTGTTATTTGAATTATGTAACTGATGACTGTGTTTATACTAGGTAGTTGCAATTCAATGTATACAGCATTTCAACATAACATACTTATATACAATGTAACGGTTTGCTGCCAAAAATATAAATTATATGATTTTTTTTTAATATTATGGGGTCATAGGTTTGTAACGCAAAAAAATTCTAATTTGTTTACCAGATGAAAGCCATAAACTTAATGCTGACCTAATGGATGAGACTTGAACTAATTCTGTTGATACAAATGGTGGACTTGTTAATGGGAATGGCGACTAAGGTAAGTAGGCGTTTTGCTTTTCATTTTAGATCAGTCAGAAGAATTATTATATGATTAATAGAAATATACTTTTCACACATATAAAAACTGATTTCTAATCTGAGCTCACCATATATCAACACTATTTATAAACTTTATGGGTTATCTATAAAACGCCCCACAACTTTTTTTTATACTTTGGTCAGGTGTTTACATATAAGACGTCCATGCAGAACAAACATCTAATGAAATCTGGCAAGGATAACAAATGTATAATGGATAAATTTATTACAAACAAGTACAGGCATAAAAGATTTAAATGTCATAGAATTTAGTTACGAAGTACATGTGTATCTTTTTATTGGTATAACAGTTTTTTTTGTTGGCCTTCATGTACACTGAATACGTGTCTGTTTAGTACCAGATAGTTGCCTTTTTGTTTAACTCAGTTTAAATATACATTATATGGTAAAATCCCCTTATAGGTATATAAGTTTTAAAGGCATTTAAATTTCATAATATATGGCATGCATATATGGCATGCATATAGATTGAACCGTTGTTACAAAATACAAATTTAAGAATTTCTCTGGTAGGTGCAGTTGGCAGTTAAACACTTTATGCTGATCACATTGATGAGGCAGATATACTTTCCATAGAAACACCCTGTGGATATGTCAGATTAAGCGACTAAGGTAAATTTCATGACGTGGTTAGAGCTACTATACACATATATAATTGTTTTGCCTTTTGATGCATCTGTTAGTGGAATAACGCATTTTCCTTTTCCTCAATAAACTATATTTATGTGAATACAATCTCAAAATGGAGAATTACATATAATTTTTTTTACATAAAGCATAATTTGGCGCCCACTGAAATCATCATAACTTTTACAAATTTTCAAGAAATATTTGTACTCTATTTCATTTGTGTCCTATTTTACAATACAATAATGTCACTGTCATTTTTAATCATGCTTATCATATTTCGAACCAGATTCTAAAAGCAAGTCTAATAAACAGTCGTCCAGTATCATATCAAACTTCATATCCAAAAGGTGACACCATTTTGACACCTAGCCACTTCATTCATGGACACAAAAAGATTTGGTGATATGTGCAAGAGATAGTTAAACATTTCTGGCACAGATGGTTGAGCGAATTCATCATAGAAAGACATGGCACCAGGAAACACGTGACTTGAAAGTGAACAATGTAGTTCTGGTGATTGATGCTGATAAATCCCATGGAGAATGGTCACTTGGAAAAATTGTTGCTTTACATCCAGGTGCTGATAAACATGCACATGTATTAGATGTCCGAATGCATGCATGACAATAGTCATGTGTGAATATGTTGTAAATATAAGAACTATTGCAAGTTCAATCTGTCACTATTTTAGAGATTTTGATTGATAATGATTTGTAAGTTGTTGTATTTTGTAAAAGTAAAAAAAGATGATAGAATGCTTGTTTTGTTACAGATGATGTCTTTGTCCAAGCTGATTGCTGCCAAAATAGCAAAGCCCAACAGTCAACCAGTAAAGGTGACTGTAGTTGAGGTGGGAAGATGCAACAAGTATAAGACGGAAAAGGGGAAAGACAAAGAAATAACAGTGGTGGAGGCATGTGACAGAGAGCATGCCATAAAGTTAAATGTGTACAATCCTGTCAAAGTTGCCCTGTTGAAGGAGGGAGGATGTGTGATGTTGCTAAATTACATCTTCAAACAGGAACCAGACAGTCATCCAGTGAAGGTGACTGTAGTTGAGGTGGGAAGATGCAACAAGTATAAGACGGAAAAGGGGGAAGACAAAGAATTACAGTGGTGGGGGCATGTGACAGAGAGCATGCCATAAAGTTAAATGTGTATGATCCTGTCAAAGTTGCCCTGTTGAAGGAGGGAGGATGTGTGATGTTGCTAAATTACATCTTCAAACAAGAACCAGACAGAGCCATCACGCTGTAAATTTGGCAAACAGCGCCCCTGCAAGTATAAGGCTGCAAATCAGCAAAACAGTCACAAATTAAATCACTTGTATCCGTTCAAGGAAAAGTCATATACGTAAGTTTTTTGTTTTTTTTTAATAGAATCTATTCAGAAATTTGTTTTATTCTTACTTGAAGTAATAGCACAAGCATTCCTTTTATTTGAACTTACAATACAGGGTTGTCATTAAGAGGCGGCAGGAGGCCAAAATGCCTGTCTCAAATGCATTATGGGCCGCCTCAAAATTAAGAAAACACTCTTTGTTATGCATGATAAAGACAGAAATGACCGCCTCAAGTTCAAAACAAACCTTCTGCAAAAAATGTTAATGACAACCCTGCAATATGAATGACTTTATTGAATTTCACAAACATACTTTCCTAATTACATGAAAAGTACATTTGATTTGCTCGACAGCAGACATGCTAAATCGAGAAGCATCTTCTAGTTCCGTTCAATTTGAGCCATTTCTGTTTTTGGAATGCCCTCTATAATGGGCAGACGCTTGAAGACAACATGGCGGAAAAAGAAAAAAACATTATGGCTGATGAAGAGAAGTGATTAATTTTGCGAATTATATTTTTGTACATTATGTTTTTTTATATTTGTTGGTATTGATTAAATGATATTGATATAAGAACAGTCTTACTACTTTGAACAACAATGAACTGGAGAATTACATTCTTAATGTTCACAAACTAATACTAACACATAGCTGTAATTCTGATGTCATCCTACACCAAGATATGAGTGACCAACAGAGTGTGCAGAGGAAGGAAGGTCTTCAATTATCAAATCAACAAATGGGTAAAAAAAAAACAACAGAAATTCATAGAATGAAGTAAGGTGGCAATCATGCTCCTATTTTTGTATGTAAAATATAATGATATTTGATGTTAAAGATGTTTTTTATAAATCTTAAAACACATTTTTGTAAATTTGAAAGTTAACAAGTTTTATGTTTACATTCATTAAATTTTCAAGGGCTTAATTCTTTTTTGTTTGTTTTAATTTGACATTAAGCTGTCAAAAATAAACATGTTTGAAATGTCTGTCAATGTTGGTTCGTTGGTAGACCACATGGTTTCTGCTGATTATCTAAAAAACTATTTATCACAAAATCTTCATGACTTTCTATTACTATTTTGTAATAATCATCAATAAATATTTGTTTTATATTTTTGTAGATACCAAAAAGTGAGACAACATTTCCATGTATCTGATAGAGAGGAGCCAGCAACAGGGCACAGAGATTATGACCACCTCTACAAAGTTAAACCCATCCTTGACCATGTAACAGTGTCATTGCTATTAAATTACAATGTTGGACGAGAGGTAGCAGTGGACGAGGCCATGATTAGATACACTGGCAAACTTTCATTCCATTAATACATGCCAGCTGAGCCCATAAAAAGGAAGAATCAAGCAGGGTTCCCACTCTTAGATATTTTGAAAATTTAAGGACTTTTCCAGGACTTATCAAGGACCTTTTTTGATTTTTTAAGGACTTTTTAGAAGATTGAATTTCAAGCTATTCAATTTTTTTGTCCTATGAATATTTTCATGGTAATGTTTAAAACAACATTTAATAACAATATAATACATGTAGTTCATGACATAAATCTAACTCTATCTAAGAAATACATTCAGTGTCTATAAGTAATGAAATGTACTTTGTGACAGCAACTGTTGCAGGTTGTCTGCAATTTTCATGTAATTTTGGTGTTTTTAATGCTTCCAAGGGATCACTTTTTTTACAAGATATTCATAGTACTTTAATAAGTAACCTCACATTTGACCTCAGTCCACTTAGGTGCATAGAAAGGCAAAAGCATGTCACACTGAAGGGTATATGAAAACTGCCTGCAGGTGTTTCTACATTAAAAATTTCACAACTTTCATGTTTAAATGTTGTACTCTGCTTAAGCCAGTGCTACGGGTTCTACAAAATATGGCAGCAGCACAAAAACCCAAACACACACAATTATAGCAATATTCATTTTGGTTTGTATACAATATAGATTTTAATGAGAAAATGAATTGATATTTTCAAAATAATGTGACTTAGCCAACTATTACTTTCATTCATTCCGTTGAAATTTGCAGTTCAGATGTTGTAAAAAAAAAAGTGACATTTGCTTTTCTAACTGTTAGGTTCATTAATGAAAAGACAAATGTACTTGCAAGATATGAGATTTGTTGTCTACATTTAAATTTGAAGGGTATAATTTTGTTGTAATTTCATACAAGTTCATTCGTATTATTTTTTTTATTTAATAGTTTTCATGGAGTATACTGTATTTGGGTATATTTTGGTTCAAAAATGAAAATTTGGATATTGTATTCATGATTAAAACAGCACTTTTTTTAGTATAACACATTCATTTTTAGTATATTGTGGCTAATATTTGGGTATTTCTTGCTACCCAAATATGGTGTGGCCAACTGGCTGTGCTCTGCCTTGACAATAGTTCATGTATGTAATACTATTGTTTATTTTATATTGATTTACCTTTGGCTTTTAGCATGGTTGTGAGCAATAAGGTTAAACAAATTGCCCAAGGAAACAACCAGACCTGTGAGCTTTCATGTTTCTTAGCACGGGCCAATCAAGCAAACTTGTGGTCGATTTGTGACTGTCTTATAACATTTTCCGAACAAAACTGCCATAGTAACCAGAAAATAAATGTTAAATCTCATAAATGTCAAACTTGGCCTCCCAAAACACTTGTAAATCGAAAAATCATCAACATTCAAGATGCAGAAGTCAATATACTGTGCTAAGACCGCCATTTTGGTTGTTTGATTTACCTCCCTTTTACCAGACTAATTCCCGTACCTTCCCGGACTTTTTTATGTATCAACACTAATTCCCGGACTTTTCAAGGCCGGGAGCTCCTGTTTTCAAATTCACGGACATTTCCCGTTTTCCCGGACAGCGTGGGAACCCTGATCAAGGTATGGATGGCCAGTGACTCCAACTCTTCCAGATTTCAGGTGTATCTTGGGCAGAGTGAAGTTGGTGTTGAACACGGACTTGGATTCAACGTTGTCTCTGGTCTCACTGATAATATTCACGGAACTTACCGCCATGTTTACTTTGACAATTGTTTTACTAGCATTCCCTTATTAGAACATTTGTATGAAAACGGATTGTATGGTTGTGGTACAGTTAGGGTCAATAGGAGAGGCTTCCCTGCTGAACTGAACAAGAGCCACCGCCGGGCGGGGGCAACGCTCGACTTTTTACTTTTTCTAAACGCAAACATAGAAAGGGTTGAACATATATTAACGTTTCCTTTTTATAAATTTAGTTGGTCTGTCTTGTCACATTAGTTTTGTTTATATATTTGGTATATACATGTATATGAATAGAAACATTAAGCATATTTCTAAAAATAGCAACAGTACGCAATTTCTTAAAATAGCAACATGACGCAATTTCTAAAAATGACGCAATTTCTAAAAATACAAAAAAATGACGCAATTTCTAAAAATAAAAAAATGACGCAATTTCTAAAAATAGCAACAATGATGCAATTTCTAAAAATAGAAAAAATGACGCAATTTCTAAAAATAGAAATAATGACGCAATTTTAGTGACGCAATTTCTAAAAATAGAAATAATGACGCAATTTCTAAAAATAGAAAAAATGACGCAATTTCTAAAAATAGAAAAAAATGATGCAATTTCTAAAAATAGAAAAAATGACGCAATTTCTAAAATAGAAAATATATATATATATATATATATATATATATATATATATATATACATATATATATATATATACATGCATATATATATATTTATGTATATATATATATCATCTTCATTCGGGAGACCTGAAACATATATAGATATTGCTTAAGGAGACCAGTAGATTAAGGAGACCAAAACTGGTCTCCTTAATGTTTTGGGTAGGAAAAAAAGAATTATGCACAATGACTTAAGTGTTTTTATTATAAGTTATAGTCTATTAACAGTTGATTAAGTATCTTTATTGAATATAACACTCTGTTTTTT